>NC_140591.1:1679394036-1679404036 GCF_964204655.1 Triturus cristatus
CACAACAACTACTTCCGATAATTTTACATGCTCCACCTCGGTCAGCTAACATAACATCTAACACCATACGATTCTGCAATGCAACAATTCTAGTAATTTGTAATTCTTCCGTAAGATTCCCAAGAGCAGCAGCGGTTTGATTTGTCACAGCCTCTACAACTCTTGTTAACCTTCGATCTTTCCTACTATTTAGGGCAGCTCCAACAAAGAAGAACAATCCTAAATTAAAATCAATATACTGCTGCAGGCTAGTATCGGTCTGGTCAACATCATCAATAGATAAAGTACGTTTATACCTATTTACAGTCACATTATTCAACAACTTCAAATCTTTATGATAAGATGCAGGTGCCAAGAATACAGGAGGTAATAGGAATGCTACGTAACATACTCCAGACCAACCGGCTGGCAGGCGGTAATAACCTTTATTTCCACATACGAAGTATGTATTATGGGACGCTAAGAAGGTACTGTTATTCAACCCATCAATGTTCAGGATGGTGACACAATCGCTAACACCAACAAGAATATAGCCCACACTCTGGACGCACAGGTCCGCTTGAGCTTGTGCCACTTGAATCACAAATCGGTCTTTCCCCACAGTGTCCCTAGTGTTCGTGAAAATATAGGGAATTGATTCATTGTCTGGTCGATACTCTTCCCATTCTCTAATTGTCCCATTCGCTTGTGGATAACCATCCTTATCTTGATGACATTCCCTATTAAGTCCGAAGAGTAACCGTCCCACTGTAGGTTTCCGTGTGGCAAAAAGCAAAGTGTACCATGCTCTACAAGAGCCATTATGAGAAAAAGGAAGAGGTATGAACGGAGTTCCTCCTTTCTTCTGGTGAGCTGGCATCATGCCACATATCCAACAGTTCGTAGCATTCGTGGCAACATGGGTATGATGCAACATCTGTATGAAAGTGTTATTCAAGTAAGACTGGCGATGCTTCAACTCTTGATACGGAAGGGTATAAAAATAGTGCTCCTCAGGCACTGGAGTAGTCAAAACAAGCAACTCTCGAGCAGGAGTCACATCCTCCACAAACCATGTGGTTATCCCAACAATAGCTACTGTAAGAATAAAACCTGTTGCACAAAGGATTTTCTTTTTCTCCATTTTAGAATGAAAAATCAATATCTTCCTGAAACTAAAAGGTTGTCAGAACTCTTCCCCTTAGGCAGCGGTTGATTTCTTCACCAGCGGGCCAAGACGGGTGTCGCTACACTAATGCAGGGCTGATCCCCCCCCCTTGCCACATCGGCTCTCCGTTCCACTAACCTAAGGGCCGTTCTGACAACCTGTCCTGATACTGAAGAATTCACTTCCTTGGTCTGAGATGATATCGTCTTCCTCCAGGAATCACGTGGTCCGGAAAGAGCTCCTCAGTGTCGTTCGGTTCCACAGCACGGCCTTTCTCTGCAGTCAGAATTTCTCGATGGTCGGTCAATACAGCAGGCTCCACCAATCCAGCGGCACTTTGCGACAGTGCAGGGAATGGATCCAATTCTTTCGGTTGGAAACCCGCACAGCCGTCCTCGTTGCAAGTAGGACTTGCTCAGGACCAACCCATCTCGGCTCCAAGCTGTTCGTCCTTTCAAAAATCTTCAGCATAACATAGTCTCCAGGTCGGAGACTATGACCTTCGCCTGTGGACAGATCAGGGAGCGCCTCTCGGACCTGTTGATGAATAGAAACCAAGTTATCCGTTAACTGTGCCAGATAATCATTCATCATTACACAAGGTACATCATACACAGCCTTAGGCCTTGGTGGACCCCAAATATTCATTGGGCGTCCAAAAACGATCTCATAAGGCGTGAGACCGGTTCGAGAATGTGGTATCGATCTAATTGACAATAATGCCAGTGGTAAAGAATCTGGCCAAGTCAAAGAAGTCGAAGCTTGGATCTTAGCGATCTTAAGCTTCAGGGTACCATTATACTTCTCAACCAGTCCTGCAGACTGAGGGTGAAACACTGCGTGAAACTTCTGGGTAATGCCTAGACCCTTCAGGACATACTTTATAACATCCGCTATAAAGTGAGGTCCGTTATCACTCCACAGCAGTCTACAAACGCCATATCGAGGGAAGAACTCCTTCAATAGCATCTTGGCTGTAGTCATTGCAGTATTATCTTTCGTAGGGTATGCCTCAACCCATTTACTGAAGGCACAAACGACTACTAGAACATACTTCAAATTGTTACAGCGCTCAAGCTGGATGTAATCCATCTGCAAAACCTCAAAGGGTGCAGTAGGTGTCACAAATCCTCCTGCTGGAGTTCGAGTACCCTTTCCTGGGTTATACCTCAGACAAATCATACAGGTCTGCACTACCCTCTTTGCCGTGCTAGCAATCTCTGGATGCTCCCAGACTTGAGTAAGCAATTTTACAATTGCGGAAGCTCCAACATGTGCTAGCCCATGTGCCATCTGAACCATAGGTTGTACAAAAGCTGTGGGTAACTTCCATCTATCCATCTGCTTATTTCTCCAACAACCCTCATCATCCAATTCTCCATCATTGGACCATTGCTCCCGTTCTTTGTCAGAAGCGGTCCTCTGTATTTCCAGCACTTCTCTCTTTGCATCGTGCCATCTTTCTACCTGCGACTTCACTACGTACATGGCAGTAGCACCAGGCTGCATTGCAGTCTCCCGTGCCACCCGGTCTGCCAAAGCATTCCCTTCTCCAACTTTATCAACCACTTTCTTATGGGCACTACATTTAATTATAGCAATCTTCTTCGGATATGTCAATGCAGTCAAAAGGTTGTGAACTAACTCTCCATGCATTATCTGTACTCCATGCGACGTTAGAAACCCTCTCTCCTTCCAGAGCAGGCCGAAATCGTGCGCTACTCCGAAGGCATAGCGACTATCTGTATAAACATTCACGCACAATCCTGTACTGAGCTCACATGCTCGTGTTAATGCTATAAGTTCCGCTGCTTGAGCTGATTTCTGTGGTATGCGTGCTGTCTCCACTATTGTTTGCAGTGGGGTAATTGCATACGCTGCTGAAGTCGTACCATCTGGTAGCTTCAGGCATGATCCGTCCACCCACAATTCTCCATCTACATCTGGAAAGGGCGTATCTTGGAGATCAATACGACCCTTTGTCTGTTCCTCAGTCACAAGAATACAATCATGCACTTTTCGTGCTTCAGACTGAGTTTCCGGGAACGGCAACAATGTAGCCGGATTTAACGTTACACACCTCTTTAACGTAATATGAGGAGCCAAAAGCGTCAACTCATATCCCGTTAAACGGGCACTGGTCAAATGCTGCGTTTTTGTCTGATTAAGCAGGGCATCAACAGCATGGGGGACTAATACCAACAGTTTGTGAGATAACACAATTCCCTCGCTTTGGCGTATTGACACAGCTGTCGCCGCAACCGAGCGAAAACAACCAGGCAATGCTCGGGCAACAGGATCAAGTACAGCCGAAAAATATGCACAAGGGCGCTGCTTGCCGCCGTGCATCTGCACTAAAACTGATAATGCACATCCATCTTTCTCATGCACATACAGCGAAAAGGGTTTTGTATAATCAGGGGTCCCTAACACTGGTGCTGAACAAAGGGCCTGTCGCAATTGCTGGAAGGCAATGTCACACTCATTTGACCAGGGAAGCGGAATAGGTGTGTCTTTTGTCAAAAGGGCTAATAATGGCTTGGCTATGTGTGAAAACCCTAATATCCATTGCCTACAAAAAGAAACAAGACCCAAAAATGCACGCACGTCCTTCTGTGTGGAAGGCACTGGCGTGTCCAAAATTGCTTGAATACGATCTGGTGTGAGTGCACGCCCCTCCTTAGACAAAAGGTGACCCAAATAAGTCACCTTTGGTCTACAAAATTGCAATTTCTTCCTCGATACTTTGTGATTGTGAAATGCCAAAAAGGAAAGCAAGGATAACGTACTCTTCTCACACAGCTCAGGAGTGTCAGCCGCTAACAAGATGTCATCGACATATTGTATAAGGGCGACACCCTCGGGCAGAACAAAGGAGTCCAATTGCCTTTTTAATGCTTGACTGTAAATGCTAGGGCTTTCTGTGTAGCCCTGAGGAACTCTACAAAATCGCTAAGACCTATTATTCAGAGTGAAACCAAAAAGGTATCGGCTATCAGGATGAATAGGGATCGAAAAGAAGGCATTTTTCAAATCAATAACCGAAAACGTGGTCGCTGTTGGCGGGACCAAGGTGAGCAACGTCGTGATATCAGAAACCACTGGATACTGAGGTATCACGATCTTGTTCACCTCCCTCAAATCAATGATAAACCGATAAACTTTGGCATCCGTATCTTTCTTCAAGATGGGTAAAATCGGACTGTTACAAACATTGTAGGGATCTTCCTCCACTACTCCCACCTTAATCAAATCCTGCACAATCTGTATAAGGGCCTCCTCCCCCTCCTGGGAAATACGATACTGAGGGAGGCGTGGTAACACCGCCCCCTCCTGGACACTAATATGGACAGGCGGAATCACCATCTGTCCCACATCGGTATCCGAAATGGCCCACAAAGTACGAGGGAGAGAAGCTAACACAGTATCCTCTGTAACCACACACATCCGTTCTGTCAGAGGGTGATTATTGTTTAATATCACCCGTACTCCAGCGGGGGAGCAGCGGATCGTAGCTCTGAAGTGCTTGAGCATATCCAGACCCATAATGTTGTCAGGCGTGTTCGGGGCAAGCAAAAACGGACAGGGTGCAGAAAAGGGATCAACCTGGAATGCAAGGGGTCGAGAAAGAGGGCTTCGAGAGAGTGTACCATCAAACCCTACCGATGTAACCATTAAGCCAGATGGGGGAGCCCTCGGAACCAATTGTTTAGACAGCGCACTACGAGTCGCTCCTGTATCTACTAGGAACCGATCAGTAGAACCCAAAACCTTCGCTGAGACATAAGGACCCTTCTGATCAACCGGCACTTCAACTGATTCTAACCCCCATCCAACGCATTCCTATGCATGCTGCGAATCATGGTACCCAGAGCGGTCCGTCCCTGACACTTGATACTGGTGCTGTCGATCAAAGACATTAGGTCTATCTCGCTGCTGCACGGTAGGTTCAAAACGAGCACGATCATTAGAATTCCCTCTGAGATTCGGGAAACCCCCTCTACCTCTCGGTGCACCTTGATTATGCCCCTGACGAGATGCATACAACGCCGGACAATCTCTGGCCCAATGACCCGATTGTTTACAATACGCACATTGATTCCTATTTAAATCTGAGCGACCCGAAGGGGGACCATAGAATCCTCCCCTACCTCTATTGACACCCCGACGGGGCGGACCATACACTTGCGCTAACATCACCTTCGTTTTCAAATCTTTCGATTTCTTCTCCTCCTGCCCCTTCGCTTCTTGTTCCTGACGCTCATAATACTGAGCTATAGTCAGGAGGGATGTCGGAGACGCGGTGGACCAAGAACTTTCACTCGCTTTTAAACGAGCTGCTATTTCCGGTAATAAATTCGCCACATATTTATCGGCAAAAAGGTGTCGACCCGTATCATCCGTAAGTGACTGACCACTAAAATCATGAAATGTCTCCTCAAAGCGCGTAAAGAAATCTGCAACTGATTCATCAACTTTCTGTTTACACGAGGCTAACATGTTCCAGTCAATCTTTTTAGGGGGAATAATTGTTTTCAACTTGGTCAAAATAGCAGCGGGGAGATCTAAGATAATCTGAGGCGGTTTCTGCGCGGGATTCCTCTCCCTATCCTCATCCTCAATCTCCGACCACCGAGCCTTAAAAGCGGCTTGATCATCCACCTTCCGTACAGATCGCCACATATCCGGTGGTAAAATAAGCCCAAAGAACAGATCTATATCTGCTAAGGTCATAGTACAAGAATTCAAGGCCCCTTCGACTTCTTCGTAAAAGGCCGCTGGATTCTTGCGGGGATCAGGCAATGCATTCTTTAATGCCATAACATCAGCCGTATGCCAGGGAGTATAAACCCAATTGTACACAAAATATCCCTTAGCATCGGCAGAAGTAATATCCGCACTAGTTCCCGCTCCTTTAGGAGGAACATACAAAGGTGCCGCCTCTCGCATGGGTTTAGCATGCACTAGTTCGCCCTTATCTGACTGGGAGGAAGACGGCTGCTGGTCGTCCGCCTGCAAGGTCAAGCTCTCCTCCTCCTTGTTCCGGCGCGCTTTGTCCCGCAGTCGAAGCATCTCATCCCGTAGCGCAAACAGACGTCGGACCGCATCAGGCACCTGAGAGGGAGAGAAAGTACCATTACGTAGTGCTCTAGAATCCGACACTATCTCCTGTGGCTCAAAAACATCAGAATATTTTCGAAAGGCAGCAACCACTTCATCAGAGAAAACAACAGCAAAATACAATTTCTCCCTATCCTGCCATCCTTCCAGAACCGGTAATAACTCTGCAGAAGACAGCTTATTTGAAACTGCACGATAAGAAAGTTTCCGAAGCTCACCCGAGCGCTCAAGAGATAACATGGATCGCGTGTCTATCTTATCTTTACCCGATCCGGAATCCTGAACTGTCGGAGCAGACGCACCTACATAAGGTGGCGGGGAACGATCTAATAGGAAAAAATCATCATCAAGATTAGTAAGGACAGGATAAAGAGGCTGCCGAACAGCATATTGACCCGACACTTGCAGCCTACGCTCTTTCTCTTGTCTCTCCGTCTGTTCTCTTTCCTCCCGACGCTTCACTTCCTGCGCTCTCACATGATCATTCTTCCGTTGCTCTTTTTCAAACAGCGCTTTCTCACGTTTTTCTCGCTCACGCACTTCCTTCACCCATAATCGCACACACTCGAACATATCTTGACGAGCACGCCGTTTACACATACACTGTTCCACATACTCAATCTTACGCATATCAAACGATCCATACAAAGGCCATCGTAACTCAGGATCCTTTTTGGTGTATTTCCTCCATACTGTGCTGTACATTATAGAGGAAAGACCATGCTTCACATACATATCCCTATTAGGAGTCCCCTCTGGGGGGGCTGGAGCAGATTCCTCGAGGTTTAACCGGTTCCCAAAGCAGCAGCACCACTTACGGAGTGCGCTAAAAGCAGGCATGCTCAAAAATAATGCAAAATATGCAGTATTATCAAAAAAAAATGGCACTTAAACTTTGCGCCGTTCAAATTTACACAGCTCCGGAGAAATATCTCCACATTACCTGCCTATATGTGTTGCAACGCATATATTCTCACAGTAATCAATACAAGATATGACCGGTCATCACAAGTCAAACTCAAATAGCCAAACCAGGCTTCAAAAACTCGGAGCAAGTACCGTACAACGGTTCTTACCAATCAAGAGTGTCCAGATTCCAACTGCCAAGCTCCAAAATTCGCCCAAACGGCTGTCACGGCAGAACCGACAGAAGAGGTCTCAGTCGAGGACCGGCGCCACCCAGATGGTCAGTTCGGAAGGGAAGGAAGAAAACCTCGGGATGCCAGGACTAAAATGCCTCTGGCAGTGATCACATCCCCGGCCAAATTCCTCACCTTCGTCACGACCAGTCCTTCGAGCATCCGAGTCGCCGATGAGCCCCACGTGACGGGCGCCAATTGATGAATACAGGCCCCAGCTAGGCCCGCAGGACACAAGGGTTCGCTCTCCTGCAATAGAATCTACAAGGAAGTTGGCACGGAAACTGCAAAGTACAAAGACAAAGTTTATTAACCCTTAAGGGTGGTCCTACAATCCATACAACACCCTTCAGTATTGCATAGAGTAGCACAAAGGACTTGCGTACACGGTCCCCTTTTATACACAACAGAGGGGTTCATAAGTGGGTGGATACAACATGAGACGAAGAACATTACCTTTTACGGACATTTTCGATACAGAATCAATATGTGGGCGGAGTTAACACATCTCTAAGCCCGCGAAAACATGGTCAAGCGAGGATTAACTGATAACAGATGTGGTCAAGTCTGGGCATGCGCCAGACGGACAAAGGAGCTATTTATAGACTGTTACTAGGCAGATTACAAGAGCAACTAACACGAAGATAGGACTCTTCTCGTGCTAAGCACGTGGAGACATGACAATATAAAATGGAGTCCAGACTTTAGTTAACATAACGAAAGAAACTCAGTCCTAAAGGGGAATTCATGTCTTTAGTGAATGCTTAATCACATCGTTGTTTCAATTTTCAACAGTGGGAATCTCGTTCATCCATTCATGCGTGTCACTAATTAGATGACGAGGCATTTGGCTATCTGTACCACCTCGCGGTGGCTCATTCTGGGTTATTATGCTGCCCATCAGCGTCAAATCGGTTTTGCTTCCAACAATACAACATTTGTTCGCTCCGGAGTAAAGCCACGTTTTAAGCTGTCCTCACTGGAACTGGGGTCACGTATAAGCCAGAGATAGTACACCCTGCAGTACTATTCCAACAATTTAAAATGGTCTACGGACAGTCCTGTTTAGCAGGACATCAATAATCAATGCAATATGTAGTGACTATGTGTATGTAGTTATTTGAGACCTATTTTATTCAAGACGTTTCAATAGTCATGATGTACACATTTGTATCTAAATCATTATAATATACGCACACAACTATAAAAATACACATCTATAAATTGCACATCTAGTTTGAAAATACATTTCTATAAAACTTCACATCTATAAAATCCACATCTATACTAATTCTTGTGTCAACTATTAACTATTACGTGACTGTTGAACCACATGTAAATATTAGTGAATCAACATTTAGGGTAATACGTTTATAAAAGTGACATGTGTGCTGTACGATAGTGTACATCTCAGTGTTTGACCTGAAGTTTAATTGTCCATGAATACTTGGCACATTTTTAGAGTGTCCATTAATGTAGTCAGGCAAACATTCTTCTTGAATGGGAACGACACTTGCAGACCAAGATCAGCCAGAGCAACATCATTGAGGCCAAATACCCCGACATCCGACAATAAAGCCATGAAATTTTACAGTTTTACAGTTGGTAAGATCTTTGATTTGCTGTCATAGATCCTGATAGTAATTAACTTTACTCTCATATGCTGATTCAAGGGAATTCTGTGAGTTTTCATAACAAATTGAAACATCAACCACTACAGCAGTACCATTTTTGGTGAACACTACATCTGGTTTTCTTAGTTCACCTTTACTATTTTTGACATGAGGCTCCCTGTATGTCATCCACCCACACCTTTTTGCTCTATCAATTAGCAATTCCATCACTTTGTTATGCCTTTTTATTCTTATGTCCTTGGTTTTAGGACATGCACCTGAAATATGTGAAATTGCTTCACACACATCTTTCCAGTATCTACAAGTAGCAAATGTGCGATTTCTTCCCCTAGTGATGGTTTCTCTAGTATACAAGACATTTGCTATCAACATCAGCGCAGCTATGTATTGATTTTCTTTTATTTTATTATGTTTGCTGATCCAAACATTTGAGGTTGGATTGCTTGCTAAGTATTTTACACCATCACCTTGGACAGGGAGATTTGCCCATTTCTCAAATTCCTCTTTCCTCCAATCATAAGTTGCTACCAAATTCAATTCATGACTGAGAGATCTACTGTCTAAAATGTTGAGTTTGGGTGTTATGATGATGCTTCAATTTTTTCATTGATTACTTCTCCTGCATACATGAATGAATGAGCTATGTATAGATCTGGAGCTTCCCTGAGATATAATAAGTTATTAACTTTGTTCAGACCAATTGTCGTACATAACGTTGGAATACTGAGGCCCCCAAAGGATCTTTTCAAGTATAGGAGACCATCACATGTGTACGCAGGTAGGTGTAGAAAGTGTTTGACATACTTTCTAATTATTTGATCCAGAATGTTTAAAGTTTTAGCTTCTGTTCCTGTCATTTCCAGTTTAAATGACAGTTTAGGGATCAAGTATTGACACAATATTTCTATTTTCTGTGTGGGCTTAAGTGGTAGATTGTCAAGTTTTTGAGCCCAGTTAAC